>NW_027256886.1:49973345-49985845 GCF_029215685.1 Pituophis catenifer annectens | reverse complement strand
AAACTCATTAAAATGCAGTTCATATACAACAGGGGAAAAAAATCTAATAAAATTCTGTAGAAAAAGGATCCTATCATAATACTGGGGAAAGTGTCTGCTTAAAACAACGTATATAATTTAATATGCACAGACATTAAAACCTACAAAGTTTTTTTTTAAAGAAATGTATATAATTCTGATGACTAAGTCACAAGAGATCGTACTCAGAAACTCGATAATGACATGTATCCTTTCGTGTTGATTTTACTAGAGTTAGAAGAAGTTGAGGATATTTTGGGAGAATTGAAATGAAGGAAAATAGAAAACACTATTTCCTTGTTGTGTTTTGTAATTCTCCTGGAAAGAACACTACCCATCCCTGGTGAGATGTACATGTTCTTGGTGAGACAGTTCATATATTTGAACATCAGGCAAAAAGAAGACATAGATCCTTAGTTGCTTATGTGTCCAACCACAGAGCAAATGAAGTACTTGCTATTCTCCTTTTCTTTTTCCTTGCCATTTTGACTATGCCAAGCCACTCAATTTTGCACTTCAGTTTTCTCTAAGACACTGCAGATCTCTACTTGATTCATCCAGTCTCCTTTGGAGTTCATCTTTTTGAACAAATCCAAATCAAATTACCTATCCACTCTCTCTTTCTTTCAAACACTGATGCACCAAAACCACAATGGATAGATTTTATTACATTCAGTACTTGAAAAGCACTTGGCGTTTTTTGGGACAGATTGTTCTGGAAAATCATTAAAGACCTGCATAACCATTTTTCCCTTAGTTTTTCAAAACTAGAAGTACATTCTGGATTATCTCACTTTGTTGTAGACTTTGAATAAGCATGGTGCTTTTTTCTGTGCAGTACAGCATAAAAATGCAGACCCAGTATAATTAGAATTTCAGGCATGGCCTGTGGGATCTAGTGATTTGGACATATTTTATTTAACCGGCTTAGTAAAAGGTAATATTCAGCAGCTGTGATCTATAGCAGAATTACAATTTTCAGGGTCAAGGAGGGATTTTGATATTAGGAGGTTGGGCAGAATTGCTGTAAAATCTCATGAGCTGTCGTTAAAAATAAATGAGAAAATAGGTTATCCAAGAGTCATTGTAAGGGAAAAATCAATAGGCAGTGTCTATTCACTTGGGCGATCAAAATCCTTGAAATTTGAACAAAAGTTTCACGTTTAGTGGGCTATAGGTTTTGAAATGTAAGTATGGAATGCTCAGCGGATACAAATTCATTGTGCCCTGCATTCAAACAAGATGGAGCAAATCTTTTAAAGATGTACTTTTTTCTTCTTGGTACTGGATATTAGCTACTAAATTAGACATGTAAAATAGTTTCCAATGAAACTTCAGAAGCAATTTTAGCTTGTTGATAAGAAATTGCTCATTCAAAATATATTCATAAATTCACCCTCCTTTGACTATATCAGTCTAGGTTTATTTTTGTATATTTCCACACAGGTATGCTCATATACCGCCCTCTAAAAATAAAGTGATATGATAAATTTCTAATTTCTCCAGCAAAAGACAAAACACAGAGTATAGAAATGACAAAAATTGGTAACATTTCTTCTTATTTATCTAATTTATATTACCACCCATTTCACTAAAAACAACTCTGGGCAATGTACAAATTAAGACTATTGAATGAATATGTAAAATTACTATTATCATTAATTATCAAAACATTAAAAAACATTAAAAACTATAAAAAAAACAAAAAGTAGAAAATGGGCAAGTGTGAGTAATTCTGATATCTGCTACAATACAGATATTCAAAACAATGGCAGGCTTTTTAATATAAATTTTATCTTGTGAGTTTAGCTATCAGAAGACAAAAGAAGAATTCTTTTTTTATGTTCATAGCCTTTCCTTTTATATAGATTGCTAGGTAGCATGTTCATACTTCCATATACATATAGATAGGTAGAAAATGATTCTCAAAACTACTTTTTGAATTTTGTGATCTAGTTCCCAAATACCAGACTCTGCTTTCATTCAGCAGGCAATGGGATGAAGAAAACTCTGAATCTCAGACTTTGCAAATAGTCCTCAAGATATGTTGAGTTACAAGTCCCATTATTTCCAGCTAACATGGCCATTAAAGAACTGCATGTTTTTCACTTGATAGGAAATCAGAGTGAGATATAATCACTGGTTCTGTATATGATGCATTTCTTTCAGAATTTGTTTTATTTAAAATAAATATATATCCCCAGGAGCATAAGATAAAAAATACACATTATGTGTTTTTTATCAAAAACATATACACAAATAAATAGAATGAAAGGCAATTCTTCATTTGATACACTTAAACAGGGACCAATACATAACTACACATTCCATTTAGCTCCAAAAGATATCTAAAAAGCATCTTGGACATGCTAGGAACAGGCAAATATCAAATACACACTCGAGTTTGAGAAGAAATTAAGTTTTCTAAGTAATGCAGCAACACTTAGCAAGTCAAAAACTATGGCCTCTGATATAAAATATATGGACATGAAGATTGGTAAATATTGTTTCTGATGGAATTTATTTATTTATTTATTTATTTATTATATTTCTATACCGCCTTTCTCCCGTAGGACTCAAGGCGGTGTACAGTCAAGAAAAATATAGACACACAAACATCATAAAATTGCTAATTAAAATTGTTACTTAGTTTGGTCAATTAAATAAAACCCAGAATTAGATAACATTTAAAAAATCATTTGCATGTTTGTATGTTTAGCCCTGCCTGTTGGAACATCAGGGTCTTGAGGGCACGGCGGAAAGCACGGAGATTAGGGATATTCCGTATCTCCGGGGGCAGTTCATTCCAAAGGGTTGGAGCCCCCACAGAGAAGGCCCTCCCCCTGGGAGTCGCCAGTCGACATAATTTGACTGACGGTACCCTGAGTAGTCCCTCCCTGTGAGAACGAACTGGTCGGTGGGAGGCTATTGGTGGCAAAAGACGGTCTCGTAGGTACCCAGGTCCTAAGCCATGGAGCGCTTTAAAGGTGATAACTAACACCTTGAATCGCACCCGGAAGACCACCGGGAGCCAGTGCAGCTCGCGTAGGAGAGGTGTTACATGGGCGTAATGAGCTGCGCCCATAATGAAAGAGATAAATTAAATTAAACAAACTTTTCTTTGCCATCTGAAATAAACACAAATATACATATACATGAGAAGGCCAGTAATTAGTTTTAACTAAAAGAGGAGAAATTGTACCATTTACTGAGAGCTAGGCAGAGAAACATTTCAAATGGAATATAAATGCCTTGTGGTATTCTCCGTTTCCCACACCAAAATTACCAGATAAATCTAATCTGCTTGTCATTTACAAACCATGAAATGATCATTCCTTAGAATGGATATTTATCTCGTTACATATCTAAGGTAATTAATTAATAGCTCTTTCAGCAGTTAACATTTCCATATACTAGTATTGATTAAAAGGTAATTGAAGCTACAGTTGAATTGGTTGACTAATAATCAATTGAAATATAATTTCAGCCAAAAAGAGCAACTTTAACAAAGACTGCTGCTCATCAAAAGAAGCACATTTTTATTGCTATGAATATTAATTTGTCTCCAACTTCCATTTCAGTACTAAAAATTATTAGATGACAGCCTTAGAAGCACTCTTGAAAAACAGAATTGTGGGAGAAACCTTAACTGCTTCAAATCAAAGAGATTTTTTTTTTTTTGAGCTACCATGGAAATCAAAGATTTCATCACAGACAGTGATTTGGAAGACTTCACAGGACTAAAATAGTCTTAGAATTGACTATGAAACAAGATAGATGCTCCTCAGTGTTATAAGACATCACACAATAATCTATACCTACAGTTGAACTGTAATGTTTTTATTTTTTTTATTCCATCTATATTATTTTATAAATAAATCAGAGAAGCAAACATACCTAATAGTATTTCCTCTTCCTATTTTATCCACAAGAACTCTGTGAAATCCCAAAAGTGCTTTCCTTTAAAAGGCAACTGGACTTTCCCATTTTGCTTGAAGACATTTTGCTTCTCATCCAAGAAGCTTCTTCAGTTCTGACTGAATGGTGGAGAATGGAAGGATTGGTCGTTGAGGCTATTGGAGGTTTATCTGTGCCCTCAAGATCACCTGATCCTGTAGTCTGAATTTTTTTTCCTGGAAATCCAATCATATTCCTGCATCATTCAAAAGGTGTTCACCCCAAAGTGCATGGGTTGCATCTATAGTTACAAGTTGTGAGAACAATACATGCCATAAGACCTTGACCAGGTTAGCTGAAGGACCATCTTCTCCTCAGTTACATCCATCCAACCCACCAGAGTGAGGAGGCAGGGAATGTAGTGGGTCTCCTTTCCTAAGGATATATATCTGGTGGGACGCAGAAGAAGATCCTGCTCTGTGGTGGCTCTCTCCCTTTGAAACATTAGAGATTAGACTGCCCCCCGCACTTTGAACTCTTTTGCAAGGCCTGAAGGACTGGTTTGCCAATGAGCCTGGGAATCCAGAGTGGGATGGAGCCCATCAAATGCCTTGTTTGACTAATTGCTGTCACCAGGTGGGTGCGGGATTATTGGTTTTTGTTCATATATACATTTATACAGTATATGGCCCTATGCAGTCACAAATCTGGAATATTGTGTAGTGATTTTTGTTGTTTTGTTGTTCTGTATGTTAGACAGAACAGCTCACCATCCCTATCATCTGATAGCCTTGCCACTTTGTTCTATTCCCAATTATTACCTTCACGGCCTTGAAACCAGAAAAAAAATTGTTTCCTTTGTAGTCAGGAGCTGAAATACCAAGTTGGTAGTTAAGCCCTCTGGATATAACATTCCAAAAATGAGACATAAATGCTAAAAGTTCCAATTGAATAGGTGAGGTGGAGTTATGTACCAGCATGAAGTTCTGAATATTGAATCTGTCCAGTTGAGATATAATTTGTCTCTATTAAGGTTAGTTATCATATAGTTAGAGTAAAGCATTTTGGCATCAAATCTTTCCATTATCAAAACAAGAGAGAAATGCAAAGCAAACCTTCCATCTAAAAGAATTTGAATTAAATATCGTTATTAATAGTCTTGAATTAGAGTCATAATAGTTTCTTGAATTGTTTCATACTTGCTTTGTAGCTTTTGTAAAAAAATAAATACATCACATCTGGAATTATTGGGTTCTTGTGTGCCTGTTTTAATTGGTTTTACTCCAGCCTGATAAGATGAAACTTGACATTCTATGGCACTGGTGATGAATAAAAACTGGAAAATTGTGTAAAGAGGACCCCCCAATTCCATATAGGAAAATACATTTCTCAACTAACCACTTGACAGCAATGCTAACTGCATGAACCTGTAGCTGCAGACAGATCTTTTGAAGACTGCTTCAGCATGAGGACAGTTGACAAATTACTCATAGTTTGAACATCCATTTGTGCAATGAAGTGGAGCTTGGGCTTGATGTATTAGTTAAAGCATTGCTCTTGTTTGGCATGTGGACCATATACTATACCGTTATATGTTTTAGTAAGATGGAGAAAAGTTAACACTAAATGCTGAAGTACTATAAAATGTAAACTATAAAATGTGAACATCAAGCCACCCAAATTCACCATTTGGCCATTTCATTCACCAGCTGTGGTTGAAATGTGTGGCTGAAACTTTACCATAGTTATTCTAATTGTTGTTGATTGGTTTTTCTCAGCTGCTGTATGTATTATTTACGATTTTGCTATATTGTTTTTAACCTTGGTTTTTAAGTATGGTTAGTCACCCAGTGTCATGTATTTGAGACTACCATATATATTGCACAAATGGATAAATAAATTTTATTTTTAAAAAGCAGGATATGTAAAAGCCCAAAAGCCATTTATATGCTATGTATTCATGGATCAAGATGGATCCTGAGACTGATATAAGCTCTTTGAGGTAGTCCAGACAAAAAGCACAACCAAGAGCATTAGCACTCACTATCTTTCTTGTGAAAGTATTTGTCTCCTCCTCCCTTTTTAGTCTCTGGAAGGTTAAGGAGGGTGTACTCTGAAATGTTTCCCTCACCTGTGGCTTGAGCTGCCTCTTACCAGGCTTTGCGTAGGCTGTGGGTCTCCCAAGGTGTTTCCCAAATATTATCATAAACCCAAATTTGAACTTCTCAGTGATGCATGACATTGTTGCTCACTCAATCAGGAAAAGAGTCATGCAAGGTGGACATCTAAAGGTTCAAAAATAATTCATTTTTACAGCTGATTTTTGTTTAAACATACATTTTCTGTAACTTATTAACAAAAAACTCTCAGTCACTTCAGTAACTTTATCTTCAAGCCAATCACATTTTTTTCATTATGAAATATTAGAAAGGGGGGATGTGGTATTTAAAGTACTTTTTAAAAAAATAGTTAAAACATATTACAGGTAGTCCTTGGCTAACAACAGTTCATTTAGTGACTGTTCAAAGTTGCAATGGCACTGACAAAAGTGACTTATGACTGCTTTACACAGTTACAACCTTTGCAGCATCCCCATGATCATGTGATCAAAATTCTGACATCCACATTTATGATCATTGCTGTGTCCCAAGGTCATGTGATCACCTTTTGCGACCTTCTAATGAGCAAAGTCAACGGGGGAGCCAGATTCACTGAACAACAGGGTTACTCACTTATCGACTGAAGTAATTCACTTAACAACTGAGGCAAGAACCATTGTAAAACTCACTTAAGTGTCTCACTTAACAACAGAAATTTTGGGCTCAGTTCTGGTCATAAATTGAGAACTACCTGTATTGGAACAACTTACTTAATGACAAGTTATATTTATTTAATTTACCATATTCTTAAACATTTTTAGCTGCTATATCTAAAAAAGACTTCCAAAATACATTTAGGAAATATGTAACATGGTGCTTATCTAAAGAAAAAAGACACTCAAAGTCTATATAATTTATACAATAGTAAAAGCTATAGTTTATATATAATGAAACTATAACATTTCTTTATATTGTCAGAATGATTCCTATTTGCAGTTCCATATTGATTCCAACAGCTTACTTCATTTGCCTTCACTACAGCTCCCAATTGCCACATCAAACAAACTTGTAGATCAATCTTATTTTCAGAAGTATTAATGATTGCAGTTCATTATGCGTAGACTGTACCATCTCCAGCCACTATGTTGTTTTTTTAATATACAGTATATGGGAAAAGATAATCATAAATATGTTTGTGAGAGGGAATAAGTGAGAAAGTTTATTTCACTTGGGTGATGTCAAGAATTGCAAGGATGCCTTTGATTGAAACCTATTCATTAAGCAAAGTTAAGGCATCACATATTTCATTAATGGGGCTAAAATCTGTTTAAACCACAATCTAATTTTAATATAAAATATTTTTAACACCTGCTTTCCTTGGGCAGATACTCAAGTTCTGGTGCCTGCTAGCAACAGCTATTTATTGCTTCTTCTTTTAAGAAAAAAAAGAGATAATCTAATGAGGACTGAGCCTCTACCACTTTTGCATCTAAACATAATTTCCTACTATTAGTGAAATACTCCTCTGATTGTGTAATGATAAATAGCAAGTAATTATTCTTGTCGTCATTAAAAAAACAAATTCTGAATTTTTCTGACAAATCACAAAAAAAGAGAAAAGAAATCTGTTTTTTCAGTCAGAAAAGGATTTTGGAATGGCCAAAGGATCCTTTAGTGCTATTTTGAGAAACAGTGATACATTCAAATGTTGGTAGTCCTTGCTTACCCATTACCAACTACCACTGGGACCTACAACTCTGTCATTAAGGGTGATGGTCACTAAATGAAAAATCACATTACTATGCCAGACTCACTATTTCCATTGTTAAGTGAATCACTACAAAAGGGGTGCCAAACTCGATTTTATCGAGGGCCGCATCAGGATTGTGTTTGTCGGGGGGGGGGGCTGTGTGTGTGTAGCCAGGGTGGGTATGGCCAGCTCAACGTCACTCATGTTGAGGGCACCCGTTATGGCCTGAATACTCTGCCAGCGAAAACGGGCTCTGTTTCAGCTGCAACTGCCTTCTGCAACCCTCTGCCGGTGAAAACTGAGCTTGGGAAGGTCACATGCGGCCCTCCCCAGCTCTGTTTTCACTGGAAGAGGCATCGCAGGCTGGCCCTTTGCTGTTTCCAGGGCGGCCTCGCAGGTCAGATTTAAACACCCTGCGAGCCAGATTCGGCCAGCGGGCCTTGAGTTTGACACCCCTGCACTACAATCATGAAGTGAGACAATATGTGACCATAACTTGCAATTTCACTTCCGTATTCTCCATTAACTCTGCTTGGTGGAAGCCAATTGTGATGCATGCAAATGGAAATCACATGAGAGCAGTATACTGCAATGGTACAATGCACGCTAGTTATGAAGCATCCAACGGCAATCACACGATCACAGGATGTTGCAATTGTTGTAAATATGAGGATTGGTTGCGGGGTTGTTGTTTTTTTTCAACTTTTCATGGTCATTAAAAAACACAGTAAGCAAACTCTATCTGCAGTGGTTCCTAGCATCTTATGGTACTTAAAGCATTGGTGCTTTCAACTCTTGCCAAACAAATTCTTTATAGCATGTAAAGCAGGCAAGAAATCTTTAAATTCTGAAATAGACTTAGAAAGTAATATTTTATCCATTTTCGTACAAATCATTGTGAGTAAATAATGTCTTCAGCTGTCATGGCATTGTTATTTATTTCTGTGTAAAGACAATTCAGTTCATTGACAAAATCCCTTTGAAATTCAAAAAATGCATTAGAAGATGAATGCCTCTGGATACACATACTTGGCCAAATAGGGCAAGAAGCACTTTCAGTTACTGAGCTAAAGAACAATATCTTTAAAACCAGGGGGTGTCTTTTTTGATTTGTCAACAAAGTCATTGATTTTTAATTCTCTTTATTGAGAGATGTGTTGTGCATATGCTGCTCTCTTCTGGCTGCCTCTCTAATCTGTAACATGTAAATTCATAAGAGATATATATGTATATGTATGTGTATGTGTGTGTGTACATATATATGTATACATATAGACACACACACACATTTGAACAATAGTGAGACTTCTCTGTTGGCCATATTGTTCAAAAAGGAATCTAAGTTTAGGATTGTGCATCTCATTTCAATATTGACATTATTGTGCTAAAACAGCAAAGTTTGTTTTTTCCTTTTATGGATACTCAGAATTATATTGATCTATTATAACTGCAGTAAAGCTATTTTGAAGAAAAGGGGCTCTTTATATAACTTTTTACTTGAAAAAAGCTATAGGAAGGGAAAAAACAGCAAGTTTTGTTGTCTTGGATCTGGAGTGGATTGAAAGAACACTGTGAAATCATCTAGGATCTGGGAACAGAAGAACATCCTATTGCCATAAACGCTAAACAGATCTTACCAGAAAGTCCTCCATTAGGACCTGAAGAAGACAGCCATCTACCTGTTGCGGACTCCATCTTCCAAATTAATAATGTGCGTTTATCTTATCTCCCTTCAAAGCTATATGATACGACAACTATTATATAATCTCGGGCTGTACATACTCTACATTAATTATGCATTATGTTTTCTAAAATCTTGCTCTAGTAATCAGTCGTGTTTATTGGGTAGAAATGTTTCTATAATCATCATAAACTGGCATTCCTATCAATGTTTTCTGGCCTTATGGCGGTTATAAATTTATTTGATTTGAGGTATTCCTAATCTGTTCAAAATCTGAAACTTCTCCCCTCAGCCTAAACAAGTTTGGTTCTCACAGCTGAAAAAGCTGGTATTACTCCACTAATCAGACAAATGCTATTAATCAGAGTTTTTAATTATTTATGTAAACTTCTTAAAATCAGAAAGTAATTTGTGAATCAAACACCATAAATCACATATCAATGACCTGAAATTGTTAACCTGCAGAAAACAGTTTATCAAATGCACTCTGATAGGTCTAGCAGACTTATGTTTCTCATAGAACATAATTATAAAGGACATCAGGTATGTTAGTTATCTGCCTGCATACAGTATTTGGATATTTTACATTTTAGCCATTACTCTAATTATTGAGACAGACTTATTCTGGAATGGCAACCCAATTTGGTGAGCTTGATAGAACTACCAGGAAGAAACTCATTGAATGTTCAAGAACTTTCTCAGAGACACATGAACATTCCATCACTAAAGGCATTTTTTGGAAATTTTCCTGAGACATAATATAATTTTACATTGCATTTCTAATTACAAACCCTTATATTAAAGTTGAATTAGTCCATCTGCTTCTGAGGATTTACCATTTTGTAGCAAATAAGTAAGAATCACAAGACTTGAGACATCCACAGTATCCTTTTTGTTTTTACTAGTCTGCTCTTCACATCTGAGCATATCTCAGAGTTATTTGGAGTTTTTCTCTAGAAATCTTGCAAGTGACTTGGTCTGAGAAGATATATTTTTCTTGCAATTTTGTTCTCAACTAGATTCAGAATTCATTTTGTTTTGTTTTTGTGACTCTACAAACTTCTGTATTCAATTTAGAAACATCTCATTGTCATACTACAATCTTTAATGAACATTTAATTTAATTTGTTATGTATTTTTAAAAAGTTTTACAGAAAGAAATAGAAAAGTTACAACTTGGCATGGTGAATTAAAGACAACTCTGCAAAAGCAGTCAAAAAAACCAAATTAATATCCTGGAACCTCTCTGAATAAGGAGAGAGGGGAGATTGTGCATATGTATTCCAGATGTACTATGTAACAGACCATCCACAGTTGATGATGACGTTTTATAGCAGATTCTTTAGCTCCAGATTTGAATGCCCTACACCTGCCTCCCTCTACTGATGAGAGCAAGAAAGCAATCTTGCAGATGAACTCAAGTAAAGCAACAGGGCAATTCCTGTTGAGATCTACAAAGCGATAGCCACAAATAACTTAGAGAGCATTTCAAGACTTCTTGGAAAACATTTGGTCAACAGAGGAGATGCCTGATGACTTCTGTGGCTCTCTTCAGCTTCAAGATTTTAGAAAGAACATTAAGAGATTCATTATTAAAGATCATTTATGGTTACTCTGATAGCACAACACATTTTAAAAAATGAGTTTTGTGAATTTTAATGATGGTCAGGCTAGGAAATTGTGATAATCCTTGAAGAAAACCATATGAAGGGTTGTATTTAATTCTAGAAAAAAATACTCTATGGGAAAAATTGTTTGCCTTTTCTATTGACCAATATCTTCTTGCTCTGACTTGAAACTTCATGAGAACAGTGTGATGCAAGTCCATTGTGAATCTCAAGGATACCCTCTACTGGTTATCTCAATACCTATTAGGGATAAAATCAGATAGTTTCTGCCAACTATTACAAAAATTAGTAAGTTCAGACTATGCAAGAACATAATGCTATCCTTGCATGAACAAAAATACCTGTTTTGATTCTACTATCTACAGTCCATGAAAAACATGCTTGATTGATTTTTATATTTATCATTATGATTATTTTTTTAAAAAAATAATGAAAGTCATTCACCATAAACAAACTTTTATTTACTGTACCCTCCATGCCATTTAACTTTAGACTTAGAGTTTACTTTTAAACAGATACAAAGAACAAAAGAAGACTTCAATGTTCCCTGTTGGCCATTCATATATTTCACCTGGAAAGTTAAACCCATTTACTATTTACAACTGAAGTGAACTGGTTTTGACTCATGGCGAGAAGAAAATAGAGGAGAACATGCACATATATGTTTATGTCTAAATGAAAGAGAATAAACAAACTGAGAACAGTTTTACCCACTCTGGATTGGTCTTCTATTGAATTCATTTGGGATGGACTAGAGATAGAAGCAGCAGATCCCTCTTGTGTTCGGCTGTTATAGCCATACCTCAGGAAAAGTCCAAAGAACTATCAGTGGACTTTCTCAAGAAACAGATCAATATTGTGCTTCATATCAGCCAAGCTGTTATTCACGCCAAAGGCAGTTGTTTCGATGAAGGGAATGACTGAGTGCACAAGTTCACTGTATCATAGTCTACAGGTTTTTTTAAAAGAAAAAACTCCTCTAGATGCCTTCATTATTTATAGGTAACAAATACAACAACTTCAGTTCAGCTATATTCTGAACATACTTGATACAAAATTTGTTCTGTTTAGCATCAAGGTTGAGTACCTATTTATATGTTCAACTTTAAAATTTTCATACACACACACACACACACACACACACAGTTAGATACAGTTATGAATTATTTGGAAAACAATGTAATTGTTTTGCTTTCCTCAAGACACATCCATTTTCCTTATTTATGGTAAGAGTGGAATGTTTATGCACTGCCAATATTGTGATAAGTATTGCAAGTTTGTGATTTTCTTTTTTTGTATTACATGCATCTGTAATTACTTGGGGAACATAGCTCATAAGTGTAAGTAGTAATCTTACACATAAGCAATCAGTTTTTCTAACTGATTAAAAAATCAGGGAAGATACAATTACACTCTATTTGGGTTTG